>NC_081524.1:35987807-36005307 GCF_030273125.1 Centropristis striata
CTCTTCAAATATACCTGTTGCTATGACTTTCTTTTTCTGTGGTTGCCAATCTTGCTCACCCTGCATACCACTTACTTTACTCATGTATACAAATAGCCACAGTGCAGTTTCATTCATCCTCCTAAAAACCTCAAAGCTGGAGGTGAAACACTTTTGAAGACAAGACTGAAAACCCTGAAACAATGTCCACGGATGCCATGTTGCATTTCTGCTTTCCATGTGGCGGTCTCATGAATGCAGAGGCAGCATGGACATATTTAAGATGCAAACGCAACCATTGTCAACTTTCAGACGGTGCAGGCGGACAGAGACCATCTGTAACCAGGACAGAAAACGCTGCAAGTCTCCGTCTATATATTTTGCTGATGGTGTTTACATGAGCCGTCACGTTAATATCTCACCATCAGCTACCATGCACGTAGCGAATGACGCCGCCCACTTTGTCATCACTAAAATACCGACTCAACATCCCAATGTTTATAAGGGATAATGTCTCTCTCTCTGTCCATCTGTCTATTAATTCCACAGAGAGCAAAAAATATGCAAGTATTGCCTTGGTAAGGGGCAATATGAGACATGGTCATTTAATTTGTCATTTTTATTTTGTGGACCATCTGTGTTCAATTTCTAAGTTGTCAGCAATGTGAAGACTTGTCTTCTTCATTTAGTTAATATATGTAGAGTCAATTTATAAATAAAATCTACCTGCATGTTCTTTTGTGTTCTTGTCGTTGATTCAATAAATCCAAAAAAAAGTTTTTGGTATTATTTTTCACATCCCCATCCTAAAGTACTCATTTACAACGCACTGAGGTTGGAGACGATGACTTACATCATGCTCCATTTTCCTCTGAAAATATCTCCCGAGACACATTAAGATCTTAGGACTGGAAATAATTGATGTTAGGAAATATCCAGACAAAGTTCTTCAGTATTAGGACCAGACAAAGTGTATGTCAAAGTGTGTTTACCAGTATGAAGACTGAGATGTATGTGTATATCAACCTATGTGTAAGCGAGTGCATGCCTTGTTACATCTATCTCAGAGACATGAAGGCCTGGGAATGTTGAAGAATGCTGAAAGTCTGTCAGGGGGAAAGTGAGTGGGGGAAACGAGTGCAAGTGTGTGTGCTGGATAGGCTGCAGACTTTATGAGGCAACTAGCTTTACAAGGTCTAGTCCCCACTGCTGAACTTTTCATTGGTGAGTGACGTGTCGCTTGGCTTGCTGTGAAACCTCTCTCTTTCTTTCTGGCTTTTTATCTCATTCTCTGCCATCCATTTCTCTCTCTCTCTCTCTCTCTGTCTGTTCCTTTCTTCCCCTCCCTCTCTGTCTGGCAGTAAGGGCTGATGGAGTGTGAAATTAGAAAGTGTATCATATTCTGCTCTGTGGCTCCATGTCCTGAGCTATAAGCTACAGCTAGTCAGAGTGAAAAATAACATGCAGTGAAACAGATACATTAACATGGTGTTTGTGTGTGCCCGTGTGTGTGTGTGTGTGTGTGTGTGTGTGTGTTGGGGGAAAGACGACAGAGGACAGTTTAGCCAGCCACAGCTTATCTTAAATTACTTATCTCACGCCTGATACACTGGTGCTTTCCCACAAACTGCAGAAGCGAGAATGGATTAAATATGTGGACACACGCACAAACACATGCACGTTATTCATTCACTGACTGAACAAAATTTCAATAGCCTGTTGTAAACACAAATTTTATAGTTTTGATAAAGAAAGAACAGAGTGACGGCTTGACAGATGCAGGATAGAGAAAGACTAGAGTTCACATCTGGTTGACACATGTACACTCATACATGTGCTACATGGGAAAATGATTTAAAGTAGCTAAATATAGCCAAATTGATACAAGAGTCAGACGCAGATCGCAAACCACAGATCCAAACAGATTTCATGAAATTAAATTGAAACTAGTCAGTGAGCTTGTGATTTGGGCTTTGCCTGTAGAGTTATGGAGATTAACAACTAACCAAATGTTAAAAGTGCCAGCACTTGAAGCTAAAACTCCTTCCAAAGCACCCTGGCCCCTGAATCTCTGACTGAAGACAGTAGCTGAATCACACACGCTTCTGTTTTGTTTTTTAACAACAATATGTGCCCATAAACCATTGCGAACACCAAATCTAGATGGATCACATATTGGGAACCACGGTAAACAACACCAAACACGTATCATATCACTGAAAAATCCATCCACGTTGTGAACTGGCCAACAAATGTACACTGCATATTGCTGTTTGTGCTGACTCTTGTTAATGCGACAGAATTTTCTGGGGCATTTCTTATTCAATGCTACAAATGTTCTTTTATAAAAGAAAGGCACTTTTATCCATGTAAAAAAACTAGTACAATTTAATTTGGAGCGGAATCAAAATACATGAATTGACTTAAAACCCCAGTGTATTGTATATTCACATTAAGAGCAGATCATCTGGGAGGGATAAACACTCATCTGTGCTGAATAAACATGTGTTGTAGTGTTACTGTAAATGCTGTATGTTTGCAAAGTGCATTGCATTCATCACTTTCCTTTCTAGTCTCATTCTTTGTTTTCACAATTTACCTGGAGTTTCATTTATTCCTGACATTTAGTTTATCTCCAGGTTCCATTTCATTAGCTTAATATATAAAATGGTTGTCCAGCCATGAAGTGGTGACTATGCTTAGGTACATACAAGTGCTTGTGCGCATTTATTTATCACTTTAATTTACTGTACCGTAACAGAATTCTCAATCTCAATGTATGCGTATGCTGTGCATGTATTTGTGTGCATTTACCTGCATGAGTCCAGACACCTCTCCTTTCTGCAGCGGTGCAGCTATGGAGGGAGTGAAGGGTTTACTCTCTTCTACTGGTCTGCCTTTCAGAAAGTGTTTTCCTGCCTCGTAGATGTCCACCTCAATCATCTTCCCTTTGAACTCAGCTCTCTTTGGCACCAGCACCTGCAAAACAGGAACGGAAGATCTTAACTGATGGCACAGCTTATTATAAAACATTTAAAAAGAAGCAGAATTAATTTGTAGCAGTGACTGTGGTAATACATCTACACTAAAAAGATAAATAAATAACATCACATTGTCAAAACTAGAAAAAAATGGTGCATAATAGTACATAACAATGGTAATATGCCATTTAGTGACCAGAGAGGAGGTATATCCAGCTACTTCAATCAATCAATCAATCAATCTATATATATATGTGTGTGTGTGTGTGTGTGTGTGTGTGTGTGTATAACCATCCATTCCCCCAAATAACAGACCCTCTGCATATTTCCCAACATCTGTCAATTACATTTTCAATTAACTGAAGCTCAAAACTGTTTTCCCCAATGCTCCCCTGCATTGTTATTTAGCTAGTCCCTGCCTGCATACAAAAAAAAACAGAACAGAGTGTTTTCAGTTCCATTTATACAAGCCCTCAAGGTCAAAAACTACGGCAACAGCTGTGAGATAAACCACTGGGATTTGCTGCCGCGTCTTATTATTTCACCATGGAAACTATAAATCTCGGCTGATCACAGCAGGAATGAAGAGAAAACAAAGAATTATAATTACGGCCTAGTGTGAAATGGAATTTGTTCTTAATGACTTACCCCTTAAATAAAGATCATATGCAAATGCTTTTTCTTTCAAAACAATTTTCGAGCGAACCACACAGTTGACAGATTGACAATAGTGCATGTTGTTCGCTTCGAGTACTGATTTACTTATTTTATTAATTAATTAATCAGTGATTTATTATTGTGATTATTGGTGGAATCTAAAACTGACATGAACACATTTGAGCATTGCTCTGGCACTTTCTTGAGGAAAAAGTGAAATAATAAATCAAATTTAAAGGTAATGTGTAATATTTCCATAAGACAGTTCCACAGACAGTTTTAACCCATTGAGGCCTGATATGCCTGTAAAACCTCTGGGTGATATTAAAATAAGCCCCTAAAATCTGAAGTTTTGTGTCAACGCTTCTACTAAATAATTTAGATTTTTCAGCCTCTGTAGCAGATAGAAATGAAATTCTAAAAGTATTTGAGAGCTTATACAAATACTACAAAACGACGTATCCGCTTTCAAGGCTTCAATGGGTTAAGAGAAAACTTAAAACATATCTCTTTAGGCAAGCCTTCCCCTGATGTTAATGTTTCTTGGGCATATGTGAAGTTACATGTTCTTGTGCTATTGTGTGTTTTTTCTATCAACTCTATATTTTACTGCATTTTATCCCTGTTGTAAAGCACTTTGTGATTGTATCTATGAAAAGTGCTCTATTAATACATTTTACTTACTTACTTAATAAAGATAATGTGATAATTTATTATCCATGGCGAGTATCAGCAGCAGAACAGCCACCTTGGAGCTGCTGGGAATCCGATGTCCTGCCCCAGTACACTTCAGCAGGGTGGTTGCATGCTGACTCAGATCATGTGGTGGTCTGTCTAACCATTACACGGCTCTGCAGGGCTAAGCTACTGACTGGGCAGAGAATAGCATGTGAACTGGTGGAGGGAGTGTTACTGCTGTGATGGCAGGAGCAAGCCTGGCTCAGTGTTAATCTGTCAGTCTTTATCCAGCTGGTGGAATATGATAGGAGATGGAGAACAGGGCAGGCAGATACACAGCCAGCACCACACCTGCCTAATCAACACACCTGCTGCTTGACACTCTGACCACTGTGAGGGTGCATATGTGTGTGTGTGTGTGTGTGTGTGTGTGTGTGTGTGTGTGTGTGTGTGTGTGTGTGTGTAAGTAGCCAGCAACCAGGTTGAGAGGAAAGAGGTAAAACAGCAGGTCTGTGGGGGAGGAAGGTGAGTGTGTGTGTGTGTGTGTGTGTGTGTAGGTGAGGGTCATTTGAGGCCCATTACAGGGTGATTAAATGATGAAAGAGCTTGTCTGATTCCATTGGAAACCCCCTCCTCCTACTTCCTCACTCAGCCACTAACAGACACGCACACACAGGTGGGTTGGGTGCCTATTATACCCGTCAAGATAGATATCCATCTGATGGTGTAAAAGTGAAACTAGGCCATTTGTTCACATTCACACCTCTCTCTACCTTATTCCCCACTTCCCTCCACCCACGCACACACCCCTCTCTCCACCTCCTTTGGTCCCCTTTTCTCTACTCCCACCACTCTTTCCACTTCTTTTCTGATCTTTGACTTCTCCATTTTTCTGCTTCAATCCCCCCAAACTGAACTGCTCGACGTGTTGCTCTTCTCTTTCTCTCCTTTCTCCACATTGTCCCCTTTTTTAAAGTTAAATAGTTGAGGTGTTGTTATCCAGAGTGATGTATAGTGAGATTTAATCTTCAAATTCCAATTTTTCATAACATGATATAGAATTTTCTCAATGTGAGACCGCCCAAAACAAGTTAATCAGGGTCGCATCATCCCGATTAAGTATATATTCAACAACTTAATTGGCTTCCAGAAAATAATCATACAAATCAAGAAATGGGTTGAAAAAAAATCATAATGGGATCCCCAAATATCTGTCCAACTACTTTGATGGCTTCAGAGACAAAGAGTTATATTTATGCAACAAGAGGCACCTCACCAGATTTGATCCTTTTTAGATTCAAGACATTAATGAGCAAAAATACCCTCTTATACATGACTGCAATTGAATAGAATCAATAGATGGCAAAAACCTCTCGGAATAGGGACCTTGCACAAATTAAGTCAGTGTTGTCCTTTGATGTGAGGACCACGATGGAAATAAGCTTGTGGGCTTTATTGTGTAATTGAATTGTCAATGGTTTTAAGGTGAATGTGATAACTCTCCTCAGATGAATACGTATTATGTGTATTTTTTCATTGCAAAATAAATCTATCTACAAGAAAGAAAGAAAAAAAAGAGTTCTTTAATAACCATGTATATATAGTATATATAGGAACATAAGGAAAAGTCATGAAGAAGGTTCTTAAAATACAACTTGTAATGTGAGTCAGACCTCTGTAATGTGTATACAACCTCATGTTCATGTGTTGTGTGTGTGTGTCTGTGTGTCCTGTGTGTATGTAGACATGCAAAGGACATGATATGGGGTTGTATCCCTTGGGGGGACAGATCCCAGAACATATTGGTACATAGGGTTTTCATGTTCTTTTTTCAAGTCAGAGTGTGATTTAAGAGTGCATGCCAAATACTGAAATGCACAAAAAAATGGCAGAGGGAGAACATCAAACATGTCAACGTGCTTTCCTTGCGAATACAGTCAACTGACACACATGACATACGCGCCTGCATATGCACACATGTATGAGGGAGTGTGCACTCTGCAACACACACATGAACCGAGTGACACTTGTAACTTAAGTTTATAGCCTGCAGAAGGAGGCGCAAAGGAGGAGGAGAGGAGGGGAGGAGAGGAAAGTGGAAGGGAGGAAAAATTATTACCACCCCTGCCCCCCCTGCTAATAAAAAGCATAACTTCAAACATGTTTCTGATGATGGTTAAAGCAGGAGGAAATTGATTTATTTGAAGATGTTTTAAAGTGAATTTTTCACAGGTTGAGAGAGGGTCTTTGAAGCCACGCGGATGTGTGTGTGTGTGTGTGTGTGTGTGTGTGTGTGTGTGTGTGTATGAGAACAGCTGCGTGCGTGTGTGTGTGTGTGTGTGTGTGTGTGTAGGATGGAATGTTCATGTCTTTAGGGCTGACCTTAATGTTAGTACAGTAAAAAAAAGCAAAAAGTACTGCCGCTATCAGCCGCCAAATGCTCTCATGACCACCGCAGGGTGTGTGTGTGTGTGTGTGTGTGTGTGTGTGTGCAGTATGTGTGATGTTATAGCTAACCTACTTTAGTCAATACAAGCTTAAGCTTCTGACACCTGCTGTGACTACTCTGTGACATGCAAAGCAAAGCTTCTGACCTGATTTGCTAAGTGTGAAAATGAGGGAGGGTTGGATTAGCTTCACATACGGAGATATTTTCATCAAACACAGATTAATTTACTGCTTTTTCACTGCATGTTTTCGATGTTGCATAGTCTGTAGGCCAACTAAACTATTTAAAGATTCATCCAATGCAGAAGTGTCAACAAACATCCAGCGTGCTGAATTGTCCTTCAGCAGATGCTAATATCCATACCAGCCAGTGCAACTTAGGTTGATTATAAGTTTGATCACTTAATATTGGATAAACATTCAACATTTTTTCACTAGTTATGATCATGTCTTAAATACAAGGGTAATTACAACTGAAACACTACCAGTAATGGTAGTTTTTCAAAGTTTTTAAGCAGTTTTTACTTTCACATGTACTAGCAGACTCAGGCTTTAATAATGCTAGATACATTTTAGCAAGTGAAAATCTAACATGGCTATTTTCAAAGGGGCCCCTTGGCCTCTGACCTCAAGATATCTGAATAAAATGGGTTTCCTGGGTACCCATAGGTCTCCCCTTTACAGACATGCCTGCTCTATGCCAATCCCATGCAGAGCATGGACTGCAATTTGGTCAAGACCCAAAGGCTGAGACTCTTGAAAGCTTACTAGATATAGTAGCCATGTTATTGTAGTGAGACAGTTTTTAAAAACTTGACATCACTGCATAAAATATAGGATAGGATAATCACAGGCTGATTAAAACTTAATGAAACAACCACAAACTAGAGACCTATGGCATCCAGAGTCTATATTGACAAGAGGGGGGCTCTCAGCAGTTTTCAATTCTTACAGAAATCTCCAAAATTTAAAAAAATTTATACCAAATCATGCATGGATTTTTCTATGATGTTCCTCAAGCTCCTACTGTCTTATTGTAGCATTTTACTCACAGAGTGACAGTGAGTGCATCTCAATAAATCTTCAGCTTCCCAGCTTTCAGATGATAAACTTGTATGTGGCTTCTACTGGTTACAGTTTATCAACCCCTGAACATCCCCTGCCCCTCAGCTCCATTTCTGTAGAAAAAGGGCCCCTGGTCGTAATATACTGAATAAACACAATACAATACAATAAACGGCACTTTCACCTTGTTCATATACAGCGCACATAATGTTGATGAACATGATGTATCCTCCATTTGCACTAGTATGTATATATATATATATATATATATGTGTGTGTATATATGTGTATATATGTGTGTGTGTGTGTGTGTATGTATATATGTGGGTATATGTACACTACTGGTCAAAAGTTTTAGAACACACCAACTTTTCCAGAATTTAATTGAAAATGATGCAGTTTAATGTCTCAGTTTACTCTGAAATTAATGCACATTTGGAACATTTAAAATTCTTTGAGCATGATAGTGTTTTGAAAATAAAAAAAAGATTCAAAATCACATTTTATGTTCAACTGAAGTACTAAAAAAAGACACAAAATGACCAAAAAAAGACACAAAATGACAAAAAAAGACACCAAAAGACTTAAAAAAGACACAAAATGACAAAAGAATTCAAAAATTGACAAAATAGCCCAAGACTCCATAGAGTTAAGTTGTTAACCCACTTCTTGTTCCCTGAACAAAGGCCTACTTGTATAATTCTGTAAATGTACATTATTTTTCAGTTTTGGTTAACCTTACCTTTTTTTATTTACCTCTGGCAGTTCACCACTTACCTTTGTACCCTTTCAAGCTGTTCATTTGACTTAAACTGCTTGAATTTCAGTAAAAAATGGAAAAATTGGGGTGTTCTAAAACTTTTGAGCGGTAGTGTATGTATGTATATGTATATATATATATATCTACTTGCACTAATGTACAGTTAAATCTGCATTTATTATTTATCTTATTTATTATATAATCTATACCTATATATACTGCATTTTTATACAATTCATTCCTGTATATATTGCAATATGATTCGCAATTACTGCTTAATGCACTTCTAGTTAGATGCTGTCTGCATTTTGTTGCTTTGTACTTGTGACATGTGCAATGACAATAAAGTTGAATCTAATCTAATCTAAAAAAAAAAATTAGGTATATTTTATGTTGAATATTATGGTTTTAAACATGCAGGCATTTTATCAGTTATCTTACCTGTTCATAGAACTTGTTGTGAGCCACATAGTATTGGGCATCAAATGACTCTTCCGTCACCAACACGTGTTGCCTCTCTCCTACCTACACAGACAGAGAGAGAGAGAGAGAAAGAAAACATTTAGTTAATTGAGTAATCAAACAACAGCCTTTCATGTAGCATTTGTGTAAATGTGTTTTCATATATTGACATGACCATCTGTGTGTGTGTGAGAGAGCATGTCCTCAGCCATATGCTGACCATAACATAAGCAAAACAACATGATTAATATATCTCTTCATCATTTTCAACTCTTTTTCTCCCCTTTATTTTCTGTCTCTGCATCTCTTACTGGTTGGTTTAGTTTGATTCCTTGAGCCAGTAATGGTACACATTCATTCCAAAACAACTGATGGTATCAAACTGAGGTAAATAATTATATTTGTATGCCGTCTGTAGGATTTCCTATTTTTTTTTACTTTGCTAGAAAAGTGCTGTGATTGAGCCAACAGGATGACACCATTTTGGCGCATTGTTTCTTGTATATTGAAACAGATTAATTACCTTATGTTGCTGTTACATCTACTGATATAATTTGACCATAAAAACACTTCATACAGGCTTATTTTAGTCCATGTACAGTAGATATTCTGCTGTACATATGCAGGCACTGTCAATGAGTTGACTGCTTTTGTTACCCATACTGGGGCACAGTTCAACACATGCCAGCTGCCTCTGTCATACAATATGCTTCTATTCATCAAGATTCCAATTCAATCAAAGTTTTGCGCTTCCGTGTTTTATCATGTTTTCACCATTTAATTACAATCTCAAGGTTCCTGAGCCACTTCAGTTTCTGCGCTTTGCCTGAAGATAGTGAGTACTATTAAACTCACAAATAAATAAAAAATAAATTAAAAAAGCACAAGGCTATGCAGGACACAATTCAAATGCTTACAGAAAACAGCCTATTCAGGAAATCAAGACATTTTATGTGGGACTCAATGAGAGAAAGTGCTTTTTTGTTGTTGTTGAGGAATGTTGTTAACTCAAAGGAGAAAGAGGAGAAGAGAAGGTTTGTTGAAGTACTGCAGGAATGACTAAAAGCTCCTCAGGATTGACTTAGCTAGAAAGAGGAATAACTTTGTATATTTTGAATGTGGATAAACAAAATCAATACTTTGTTGGAAGCACGGTCTAATGCGGGGCTGTTCAACTTGCTTTGCAAACTTCTGCAAAATGACAGGAGGCCTTGGGCCAGTAAATGAACAAACATCAATAATTAGGGATGCATCATTTTGAGGAGAAAAAATCTTTGTAAACCTCTCTTTTCATCCTTTTTATTTACATACATATATTTTATAAACATACATTTACAAAAATAGAATTCCCAGTGTGAATCTACTTATTTTCATTGTGAATTACAAAACAGTGAGGGCCACAAAACAATCTATCACCCGAGCCTCATTGGTCTAATGCATCAACTGACGTGTCCTGACTGATAAAACAGTCAATTTGGATGTATTTGGAACATTAAAGTGATACGAAAAAAAGTGCAAACAAATGATACACATCTTAGTATATTTCTTATAAAAACATACCAATGATCTTATCATGTAGAGCCACAACAGAAAGTTTAGATCCCAGCCAGAGCACAAACCAGCCATGTCTGAAATATTAGCAACAAACAGTAGAAACTGCTGGGAACACAGTGTTCTGTAGGTTCAATGGGCAGTATTTGCATTTTGACTCTGTCAGTGATGAGCCCTGCATTGTAAAACTGTGCTGACTGATCATTTCCTGAGCAATATGTCAGAGCCTTAGAAGTCATGGCTCTGACACATTGCTCAGGGTGTTTCCATTTTTGCAGACACACATCTTCTGTTCTTTTCTTCCCTCCTTCCCGTCCTTATCATTTTGCTTCCATCCCTCTCTCCTATCTTGGGGCATTTTTCTTTGTTGTTCATACCTCTCTTCCTTACACTATAACTCCCTCTCATCCTCCTCTCATTTCTTTTTTTTTTTACACAGATTTTCCTTTGTGTGTGTGTGCATGCACGCATGCATGCGTGTGTGTGTGTGTGTGTGTGTGTGTGTGTGTGTTCTAACACAGACAGCACCTGCACAGGCATGCTGACAGACTTAAAAAGAGACCAAATAAATCACTGTTTCCTGCAAACAGAGCAATTTTCAGAAAAAGAGGGTGAAAAAATATCCTTTGAACATTATTATTGGATGGCGAACATTTGATTTGGACTTTTTCTTTTTTTTTGCTGCTTTGGATTGAAGACAGATGTCTTTGCTGTGAGCCCAACATCCTAAACACATGAATTAAGACTATTTTCACAGAGTTGTATAGTCATATATTTAAGGAAAAATGGATGTTTGTCTTTCCAAAAAACTAAAAAAAAAGAGAGCTCATCTGTTTAATATTTTATTATTCTGTTAACCATCAACCACTGACTAATGACCATAAAACCTGATTAGACAGAGCACTTTTTGGCAGCCTAGGGAAGCTAATTGTTTTGAATGACAGTGAAGCTTTCTTGCTGCTTTTGCACTGCTGAGTGGCTCACATTTTCCTCTCTATGCACCTTCCGTTTTTGCTGGACTGCCCTACATTCCTCAACTTGAAAAAACTTGATGTTTTACCAAAGTTTTGCTTTTTCTCATTTTCCTCTGGTGACAGATGCATCACTTCGGAGAAAAATAAAATAAAATCTCACCCTCAATTCAGTTCTACTTGAACCACACAGAGCATTGCCCCGTTACAAATGTGGGATCAGGGTGGTCAGCATGAGTCATTTAGCTCCCCACCTTACCAAAGCCTCTTAAAGTTTTTATCCAGTCTTCCATCTTACATTGTGCACCAGAAAGAAAAAAAAGCTGGATGAACTGAAAGCTAGATGTGTATGATGATGTGAATTTGTATGGATCTGCCTGACTTAATAACACCTAATCCAGCACTAAACAACCAGCAAGGAGCAATGATCTGGGATTAAGGTATAGCCTAATATGTTGACTGAACTGTGAAATAAGAGGATGATCATGCATGAACACAACTCAGCATACAGCAATCACTCATATGAGAATGTAGTGAATTCAGTAAATGAAAAGTTCATGAGCTGCACACACTAATGTGCAACAGACTGAGCTGTGTGAATGTATTTGTATGCGGTGTACGTTTTAGTATTTGCTTGCATACGGGATATGAGAGAGTGTGCATTTAGATTTGTATTTACTCCAGCTATAGAGCAATGTCTCAGAATACCAAACAAGGCATGTATGTGTAGGAATTTGCACAGCGAGACGTTTATTTACTCCACCATCCAGAGAATAACATCCTGTGATACACAGCTGATCCACTGCAGATCTGTGGGATCATGAGTTTAATTGATAATTAATCTACATCATAACAAGGACAAAGAGAGAACTGTGGATTTGAATTGTATTTAACATTTTCATCTGCCGCACAAATAAAGGAGCAATTCGCTTGAAGATCGTCCAAAATCTCTCGCTGCATCTGTGGCCTTTTTTCTCTCCTTTTAACCACGGAGCTGGATTATTTTTCTAACCAGACAGACAGCAGCCAGACTGTAGCATAGGATTAATTATTAAGGTGATAATAGTCTGTGTCGAAGGACACAAACAACAAATGAAGACTAAAAATAGGCAGATTATAAACCTGCTGTGCTACCAATATGGCAATAATGAACAGAGCATTTAATTTACAGACATTTTCATTTTGTCCTTTAGCATGTCTTAATACAAGGACAGCCAAAATTAAAGGTATAATATGTAGCTTTTCTACATACAAATTTCTAAAAATTACTAGAAAAATTATATATTTTGTGTAGTTTTTGTACTTGCACTATCCCAACAATGTCTTTCCCAACAACCAAGAGCAATCAAATATGACATGCATTCAATTGAAAACTGTAAAAAGACAATATATCCAAAACCAAATAATCATGCCAGTTTTACACAGTGTCCAAACTTCTTTGGAATCAGAGTTATACATTTTTAAGACACACTTTTTAGATATTGGTAGTTTTTGACTAGATATATGATTATATGTGATATATTTTAACTGGATGAAGGATTTTGGTTTTTAGAAACATTAATTTTTTAACGTTACCTGTTTTATTGAGTGTTTTTACCTGTTGTAGTCACCAGGTGTGTTTGTTTTGGAGACAAGGAAAAAGCTTCTGAACTTTGAACTCTAACAAATCCTAACAAGAAAAAGCTGACTGCAGGCTGCTGCTGGACCATATTTAAACTGGATTTTGTTATTGTTTGATTGAGAGACCACATGATTACACAAATTACATTATGTGCGTTGAAATCCTGCCCAGCACACAGCATGGGCCTACACTGATACACATTAGCCTTACCTATTAAAAAAAAAAACCACGCTGCATATATATATATATTAGGGCCGGGACTCAATTGAAAATATTAATCTAATTTATTAGAGGCCTTGTAATTAATTAATCGAAATTAATCGCATTTTAATCGCATGTAAATATTTGACCTGAGAACAGTGACAAGTTATTTTTTCCACATGGATTTTTAGTATACCATTTAATAATGACTGATACAAAATAATACTTAAATTATTCATACCCTTTAAAGTAACTGAACTAATTCAACAACGTTCCAGCTAGTTGATGCAGCAGTGTCTCAGTTAGTGAAATGGAGATCACCTGAGTGCAGTTGATGTGTGTCAAGTGATCGAAGTATAAAAAAACATGTGTCTGGGAGGTCCAGTCTCTGGTTCATCACTATTCCTGCTATAATTGTACCATGAAGACAAAAGAACACTCCAAGCAACTCAGAGAAAAGATCATTGGAAAGTAGAAGTCAGGAGATGGCTACACATAAATGCCCAGCTCACTGGACATCCCACAGAGTTCAGTTAAACCATCATTAAGAAATGGAAGCAGTATGACACTTGTTTAAATCTGTCTAGAGCTGGCCGTCCTCACAATCTGAGTGACCGGACAAGACACACATCTACTGCACTCAAATGATCTCCATTTCACTAACTGAGACACTGCTGCATCAACTAGCCGGAACTTTGTTGAATTAGGTCAGTTACTTTAAAGGGGACGAATACTTATGCCAAATTATATCGACCATGATTTCATGTGTAAAAGCAACAAAAAGGTGAAACATCCAGGGGGGATGGATACTTTTGCAAGGCACTGTATATGGCTCCAGGCAAATGAGTCAATGCATTATGTTAATAACAACGAGTCCAAGGATTCAAAACCTCAAAATCATTGGCTGTAAGCATTATCAGATCTTGCAATAAAAATGTAATCACCACACACTGAATTATTCTGTATCATAACTACATAACTTATAGCACCAATCAGTGACTACACTTTAAGTCCCCCTGTTTAGCATTCATAAGCAGTATATAAACATTAATAAATTAAATTTAAAAAATGCTACGTGAGTCAATCATAATAGTTAAGATTCAGTCCTAACAAAACAAGATAACTGTCCTAATCATGAAACTTCTCAATGTAATTTTATCACTGCACCCTGCAATGGATGAGAGATGAAAGTGCTTTTATTTTTGTAAATTACATCCTACTGAAGGTTGCTGTTTGTTTCAGAAAAACTTTTACCCCCAACCAGTTCTCAGCTTTACGTCATTAGTGCAATTTACCACAGTGTTTGACCAAAACACAGCCGTGTGCAAACCATACCCCCCTCTGTGACTTGCAGGCTTATGCAACAGCATAGTAAAGAACTATATTCTTCCACTCTTTGCACATTTTTTTCTGACCCACTCCTCATCCTGTCATTCCTAACATGCACTTTCACTCTACTGTATCATGCAAACATGAACACAATACACAAACGGAAGAATGAAGGAATCTGAACCTTGCCAAATGATCACAAACATCAAATCACCAGCACATGCACACGCACACGCACACACACACGCACACACACGCACACACACGCACAAATGAACTGTTAGAAAGAGAAAGAGATTTTGTTTTGTTGCCTGCTAAACAATCGTTGTGGGGAGTGATTTAACAGGGCTAAAGAGAGATGCTCTGATCTTGTGGAGGTTCTCTTTGAACACGCTTCTTGAAAGAGGACGAAAAAACACCCCTGTTGATTTGGGTATTTTGTTTTACCCACAAAGTCAAAACCAAAGTAAAAGAGACTGAAACTTTTCTGTGTTTGCCACAAAGACTGGGGGGATTAAGGGTGGCTTTGGTTAAATATTTGTGGGGGCGACTGTAAAATCAACACGGATCAAAGTTATACAAATGAACAGTTTGGAACAAGGGCTGAACATAAAAACTTTATACAGTGTAATACACGAAGAACATGAGAAGACAAAGGCAAAGTAGACATTTAGGCATCATGTGACAAGATGGACGGATAGAGGTGAGAAGAGTTACCTCATTAACTCTTTCTATACCAGAATAGTCCCTTTCACAAAGGCAAGGAGAGCAATCTTTCTTTCTGACTCCTTATCTTTCTATCTTTTACTCACCTGTCCTTTGCATTATGTTCCCATATCTCTGTGCTTAATACTTTGAACCTTTAAGGAGTGTAATGATATCAGGCTTACATAGTTTTTGTCTGACGGAAAGGGTTCTTTGGCAGCCAGTAGACTGACTCACTGTCTATCTGGCTGCACTAAAGAAAAGGAAAGTCATGTTCACCACAGCCGCTGGGTTTACACTCTGATAGGACTGGCTCCGTATTAGTCAATTAGTAATGACGATTGAATTATTGGTTACCACTTGAAAGCTTGATAAAACACAAACGACTATGATTAAGAATAATTTATGTGGCTTGAGTTATATAAAGCGTTTGAAATGTGTTTGAAATTACACAAGGGTAAATTACAGTACAAAAAGAAGGAAAAACTGCAAACAGTTGGTTAGAAATGTCAGTGATAACAGAGCGTAAACAAAAGGAATTTTGCAAGTCCTTTAGCTTTAACCAGACCTAGACTCAAACACTCCTGCCAGAAAGACAAGTGAACTACAGAGTCATGAAGTACTTTTTAACCCTCTATGGTACGGTGTTGCCCTCAGGCAACATACCCATTTTTGACATTAAAAAAGAGTGAAGAGTATAGGGAACTTATAGCAATGCTTTAATTTGTCACGTGACCTCCAGGAGGCCATATTGAAACCCTTTTTTGCAGACTTTTCCAAAGGAAACAGCTTTGTCATTTTGCGCCACAAAAAAAAAAAAAAAAGTCACTCAAAACATTATTTCCTGGCCCCTTTTCCATCTGGAAAAAATATATTCCCACTGATAGGTGAGTAAACCTTCATTTTTGATAGTTTCATACACTAAGACTGTTCAAGACATTCATTTCAATGGGTCGTTGGTTCAATGGTACAATGTTGCCTACAGGCAAAATTTAGACAAGAAACCAGTTAAAAAAGTTCCTTTTATCATGTTTTTAAATTTAAAATGTTTTGTATTGTGCCCTGTTGAAGCTACTGAATCTTTTACATGTTAATTAAATGAATTATGTTAAAATTAACTGAAAAACTATTTTTTTTCACATTTTTTTCACTGCACCATTATGGTACAATGGTGCCTACGGGCAACAAACCCCAAAAACTTCTGAATTTTTTTTGCAGATTATGTTTATTTAGTCTTTTTTAAGACAAAAAAACATTTTTTTCCTAACTGGCATCATAATGTGTACCACAGAGGGTTAAGATGGCACATGACATCTTTATCAAAACCGCAGGTAGTGCAGTGGATGTGTTCCACAGAAAAGAGAGAGATAACATATAAACTGATATTTGTTTTTTTAATCCAGCTAGAATCCATCCACATACCTAAAACCAAACACAAGTAATGGACATAATGCACTGTTTATACAAACTGTGTATCTGAATGTCTATTAGACCACTCTGTTAGCACAAACATAACCCTCAGACCAAAAAAATTAGGCAGTACACTGTTTGTGAGAGTACACTTATAACAAAATAATCTGAGAGTCTGCAATGCATTCTTCAGCCATGTGCAGGTCTCTTAACAGAGAAAACAGTCTTGACCTTACTCAGGACATTCAATAACATTTACAAGTAGACCAATTGACATTATCGCTTTTCTGGACTTGAAATGTCTGGTGAACTAAATATCTCAGGTGTTTTCATATTTTCATACTTCAACTGCACTTGGGACTAAAGAATTTACTAGAAACCAATATTATTTTTTTTTACAATAGGGAAAAATTCATATTTTGCATGACTTTCCTATACTTTAGTACTATTCTGAATTCAGCAAATATTGCCCATAGCCATGAAAGCACTACTTTCATGTCTTATTATTCCATAATTATAGTAGTTTTCTACCTCCAACAACTCAACAAAAAGATATGGACCAATAACACAGTTATATTGAAATATGAAAACTGAAGACAGTTTTGAGAAGTTGAGCATAATGGTGACTCTTTCATACAACTGAGATCCCATTAAAACAAAAATGTGTGAAAACAGAAAGGAG
>NC_081524.1:37330307-37361206 GCF_030273125.1 Centropristis striata
AGGGTGACAACAGACCTTTTTCACAATGGACATTTTGGCTTGTCATAGTAGGAAAAAGCACAGTTGTAATTGATTATATTAAAATGACCATTAGATGAGCTACTTTCAGCTTGCTGCTATTGTGCAAGCTGGCTCACTGCCACGGCTTAATGGAACTGAATCACTGTTATCAGAATTAGTCTTATCTGTGGGTTTCCTATGAGAAATCACATGTCTGCCATGAAAAAAGGGTCTTTAAGGGATCAAAGAGTTCCCCTGCAATCACCTTATGATGAAAAATAACTGGGTCTCATTATTTTCTATACTTGGTGCATGAATCCTCCTCTCTTTTTATTTCTGTCTCAGGCTGAAAGCCACACCTGATGTGAAGTGTGAGGTGTTAAAACTTAAAGTCCCCCTGCAGGCATGTTTTAAAAATACCATGCTAAGATGAACATTTTGTTTTGCATGGTTTTCCCACATAAAAAATGAGAAAAACAACTCTGAAAAGGGGGCTTGTCGTAGTTTTCAACGCAATAAGCTCTCCCAGTTTTCCATTTCTGGTGTTTAAGAATTAACTAAATGAGATACAACATGTTAATTAGTGAGTTTCAGAGCTGAACTCCAGACAGATCTTTTCATCTGACGAGAAAACAAACTATACAAAGCAACAGAACTATTGCTTTAAATTCATTGTTAGTCTTACAGTTTCCAAAGCTTTCAAAGTTGAAACAACGTAAATGTTGATCAGATTTGCTTTCATGATATCTAAACCAGCTTGCCGTTTGTGGCATGACTCAATTGTGGAAAACCCATTAAAATCATCATCTCTCCATTTTAAGTTTAATTAACTTGATTTTGGAATATTATGGCCAAAAAATGATGCTTGACTTGTTTTTAAAACAGTTGTCACATTCATTTGGAACCAGAATCAATATAAAAATTGGCTGGACTTTCATGTCATTCTGCTTAACATGAATGTTACATCACAAATGCAAAACAGGCCTGGTACAGTCATTAGACAGCACGCACAGACATGTTGTTTTTTCTTTGTAAGGACCAACATACAGTAGAAGCATTTAAGGCAACAGCAAAAACAGTGTATAAGAAGTTAAGTTAAAATTAGATGATGACCATAATTTATAACATATGCAAGTACATTATGTGGCATGCAAGCAGAGAAAGAATCTGTCCAGCAGTCAGATAGTGTTTTCTCAATTCTCAACTGCAGCATTTAGCATCAGTTTACAGGTAAGGAGTGTTACCCTGGCATCAAATGTATGAATGTATATTTCAGCTTCATGATTCTTACAGATCCAACATGGCTGCAGCAGACGTGAAACTCTCTTTAGCTGTAGATGGCGTTTTAAATAGTTAAGAGCCAAAGTTGATTTTAAAAGAAGAACAACGTTTGACTTTACACTCATGTTTCACCACAAAAAAGGATGTTTTAGCCTGGCTTCCGACAGGATTGGGAAAAGTCTAATCTGCCAACTAGCCCCGCTACTAGCCCCGCTACTAGCCATGCTACTAGCCCCGCTACTAGCGCCGCTACCGCTCGCTACCATAACGCCGGTGATCTGGCTACGATCCGGGGGACAGCGGAGCCGCCCAGAGGACCGCAAGAAGCTTGTTTATTGCCCATAAAATCAGTGGATGTGTGTGGCTGAATGACATGAGGGGGAATAAGGGATAAAAATAAATAATCTTGCAGAAAGCAAGAACTGGAGAAGCAAAGCAGCAAGCAACACTCTCTCTCACGCACACACACAACAAACATCCATTTCTGTTGCTCTACATAAGTTATCTGGTATAACTGATCTGATTGGCTAAGAGCTACCTACGACGCTTTTGATAGACATTCATAGCGCCCAATAAACGGCTCCGGAGGATCGTAAACCACACCTCCTCTACGGAGAAATGAACGGTTGGTTTCCAGACCAAAACTCATTTGAGATTTGTCTGGTGTTAGCCAGGCTAGGTGTCAGAGGTGTTACCAACATAAACCCATATACCCATATTACCCATATAAACTTCAATCCTTCACAAGCTGTTTTAAGACATCTCATGTAGGAATTTATTCAATACACCACTGCTTTTGTTTAGATAAAATAATTTGCTATCTCGGGCTGAACGTGCCCCCGTTTTTTACAACACTAATATTCCAATGCTTGAAAAGCATAAAACGCTTTCCAATACCCAAACTATTCATGCATCAAGTTGGATGCAGCAACAGTTTAACAATAAGTTGCAGTTGCACAGAGTTAAAACTGAAACTTTTGTCTGCTGGGTTTGGCTTTATCTCCGCTGAAATTTGAGAGAGTAAATATAGACATCTGGCACTGATAAATACACAAATATGCAAGTACACACAGACACAACCCACACTATTTGAATTTCAAAATTTTTGGCAGGCTATCGAACAGACTTCCACTCAGCGCTTATTTTAGTTTAATTCATGCACTGTCATAGAATACAGAATAAAGCCACTGGACAGAGACGCAAAGGGTAAAAGTTAACCATATTTTGATGCAATTAGACTTGGGTTACATCATACATGTTGATAATGGGGGGAAAATTGACAGGGGACAATGTTTTACAGAATATAAGCATTTAGAAAAACACAGCTTGTCATTTCTGTTGGAAAAAATGAGTCATCTGCCTGAATTCTTCTCCATTTGCACTACATAGTTGCTCCTTTTTAGACAAAATTGAGAACGGACAAAGGATATTGCGTTGAGTCAAAGGTAAGCTGCCACTCTGACAACTTCTTTTGTGATCTAAAACGGTGTTTTATTCTCAACAAAAGGACATCAGCCGGTGTTAACAAGCTTTACCGTGGGTGTTTTTCACCTCATCTGACTCAGACGGGACATCAGGACACAGGACAGATTGTGTCCTTATCCTCCTTATTACCAACGAAGGCTCTATTAACCACATAGTGTGAGGACACTGTGGAAGTCTAATTTTTTTTTTACTGCATTTGCTCAATGCCAGTTAGCTACTGCTGCACTCCTCCCTAAAAACGAAGTGACCATAAATTTCTGTTTTTGTTCTCTTTTTCAGCTGTCGGAGGCAGCAGGAAATTGTCCGACGAGGCGTTTTCTCGCAAAGGGTTGTTTGCGAGAAACAGTTTTATGATACAGAGTGCTTATTCAGTCCTACTTATTCATTTTTACCACGGCTGCAAAAAATCGTCTGCAGCGTTCAGCACACCATTAATACCAACAGAAGTATCGTGACATGACGTGGAGGAGATAGATAGATAGATAGATAGATAGATAGATAGATAGATAGATAGATAGATAGATAGATAGATAGATAGATAGATAGATAGATAGATAGATAGATAGATAGATAGATAGATAGATAGATAGACTTTATTTATCCCAAGCTGGGAAATTACAGTGTAGCAGCAGCATTACACACAGAGACAATAACAACCAATTAAATAAAAAGACCAACCTAGGCATACTTCAAGCAATAAAATATAAAAATACAATAAAATACAATAAAATGTAATGTAAAAATAAAAATAAAGTGTCTAAAGAAGCAGTATTTATTAAGGAGTAAATTCCAGTGCAGAATAAATATGAATATGCAGTATAAAAATGTTGGTGCTATGAAACAAATAAGGTGCAATGGACAGTGTGCATAAAGAACACATAAAGTGCATAGATGCATAGATGTATGGCTGTGAAGTTAGCTGCACTGTGATTGCATGATGAAGGAGCCGTCGGTGGTAATTAGGCTGATTACTGACTGCACTGTGCATGCCCAGAAAGAGACGAGGTCATGCCCTGTGTCTGCACAATGATCGACTGCTGACAGACGCAGGATAAAAGCAGGATGTCAGGCGTCAATCATGCGCACAACTTCTTACACTGATAACGCAGATTAATGCTGAATGAATAACTACTGTGGCTGCTGCTGCCTGTCATCTGTCCTGGACTGAACTCCATCACGACTCCTGTCCTGTGTACCTATCAGTCCCATTTTCAAATCTGCTGACAGGCTCCACGTACGCAGCAAAAACAGCCTTTTGTCTCAAACTTGGCAGAGGTGCAGGACTAACTTTGAGTCCTCCACATCTCTCAAGAGTGATCCCTTCAAAGGAGCTTTGATAAGAAGTAAATTACATAATCCTTCCTGACAGACAGAAAATCCATGTCATAATGGGATCCTTCCCCTCCCAAAATTAAAAAGTTAAGTCCCACTTTTTTGGTATTTTCTCTAAGAATGTGTGTGTCTATGCGGCAAAATGATCCTACCTGGTGAACTGTTGTAGAGGAACAGATAGCTGTCAAAGTCTCCTTTGGGCTCCTTCCATGAAACAAGGAGTTTGCTTGGGCTCAGCACTTTGAAACGAAGCCTCCTTGGAACTGGAACTGCAAAACAATTAATCACATTTAAATCAAGCAATGATTGGAAATACAAGCAACATGGTCTCACAGGAATCCGTGAAATAGCCACAGACTTGCTTAACTCCAAATCCGTGGAATAGCCACGGAATCACTCAAATTTCCGTGAAACTGACACGGATTTCGCTACAATGCAAGTTAATGACAGTCATATCCCGTGGCTATTCCAACATACAAAGTGATTATGTACATTCACTAAGTGAATATTTAGAAAATAAAAGATATATTACTCGCTAGAAATGTGATCAAAATCCATTTTTATGCAGAAACTAAGTCAAAATATTGATTTTTTTCACTAAAAATGAGAGAACTGTCCGCCATTTTTTTTGTTCTGACCACCGGGACCTTGAAAGTCACGTGACTTGGAACAAACCAATAGCCAATGGATTGCATTGTAGCGAAATCCGTGTCAGTTTCACGGAAATTTGAAAGTGATTCCGTGGCTATTCCACGGATTTTGAGTTAAGCGAATCCGTGGCTATTTCACGGATTCCTGTGAGACCAGGTTCAATACAAGATATGATATTGAATGGTAATATTAATCAAAAATGTCCCAGCCACCAGTCAACATGTGTTAGAATGACCACAATGAAAACAAGACGAAGACTCACCACAAAAAAAGCCACAAATCAAAAATGACTCAAAGAGGAAATGAATAAATGGATGGACAGAAGGACAAGGAGAAGGCTGAGTGAATGTGATTTTTTAAGTTCCTGTATCCATGAGAGCAACACATAAAGCAGGTCAGCAAACAGCTCTGCTTCAGCTCCAAACAGCATGAAAATGGTTTAAAAAGGCACAGATTTAGAAGAAACTGTTTCCAGTCAAATTCTCTTCATAAGGAACAATCCAAGGACGAGTGATGCGAGGAGGGCTGATTTGAATTTCTGTCACAAACAAGTGAACAGAAGTTTAAAAAAAATTGTTTTTGTTTTTTCTAATGTACAGGTGTATAGTCCAGATCTATACAATATCATGGATACATGATACAATGGAAACTGATCTGCAGTGGCCTTTAAAACATTGTGACAGCTGCTATTCTTTGCATGAATTATGTGTTTCTGTCTGTCTTTCAAACACACTTTAACATTGGGGCTGCACAATAATGGAAAAGACTGATATAGCGCTATATTTTTTATGTGTTATACATTATGATATGAATAAAGCCTGCAGAAAATCCCATCCTTCATGCAGAAAATGTACAGTTTATAAAGATAAATGCATTAAACTGTTGCATGTCGAGAGGGAAATTAAGAGGCAAGATCTATGAAGAAGTTTGTTCTCCAGAAAAAAATTGGGTAACACTTTACAATAACCAACTAAATTATGTTTATAGATGGTTTATAAACCAATTATTAACATTTACAAATTGCTATACATATTTAATCTTAAAAAAATGTCAACCAATTTCTTAAAGGTATATGAATCATTTAAAAAATCATTAACATACTTAATATGGTGTTAAAAATGTTAAAAATGAGTGCAACTAAAACTATTAATAAACTATTGATTATAATTTAATTGGTAAAGTAACTACAAACTTACATTAATTTACCATCGATTTGCCATTTATAAATGATGTAGTTAGTTAAACATTAATAAATTATGTATTTACCATTCTAAATTACCTATATATGGTTTATAAATGATGATTAAACATTAAAAAACTATCTGTTTACCATTTATAAATGATGGTTATTGTAAAGTGTTACCAAAAATTGAATCATAAATAGATTGGTTCTATAGTGGTGATTACCACACTGTAAAAAAAATACTGTTTAATTTACGGAAAAATACCGGCAGCTCTGGTTGCCAGAACTTCACCGTAAAAATTACAGTGAGTGGATTTTCTATTCTAAATTTAAATGTAAATCTCAGCAAAAACTGTAATTTAGACTGAATATTCCCGTTATTTTTAGGGTAATTGTGTCATTCATTCACACATCATGGTATTTTTCCATACATTTTGCATGAAAATGTTATATTTTTACAGCAAAACTGCATGTTTCTTCCAGTTTATGACAGAAAAAAGTAAAAGTTTTGTGCTATTCTTTGATTTACGGTAATTAAAAGTGTCTAATACGGTGATGTACAATTTTCCATTTTACGCCCTATTTCTGATGTATTTGACAGAGTTTTACTGTTATTTCTATAAACATTTTTTACAGTGCACGCCCACATATTTTAAAGAATCAAAAGGTGGTTAGCAGAAGAGAATTTGACTGTTTCCATGTACAGAGAAAGAGACAGACAACTGAAGGAAAGAACCGACAGAAACAAGGAAATGTAGTATTATGGAATACTACAAATTCACCTCAGATGAAAACAAAAGTCGCTGACATAACCTTTATGTCTGCGATACATATCACCATTTCACCATTTTTCTATTTCTATTGCATCCTAATGTTAGTTTCAGTATCCACCAAAAACCACTGGTCTTTAATGTGTATTTCTACAAAGTTTATATTAATGAGTAGACTCAGTCATCTATAAATCTGATGACACTGCCAATGTAAAGTCACTTTACCTGTCAGCACTCTTTAAACATTTAAGGATACGGTCATGATAACACTTTTTCTTTTTTACTTTGTCAATTAAAGTTAAACTAAAAAGGTTTGCAGAGCACATTTAGAGCTCAATCCCTGCTACTTAAAAGCAGCTCTAAAGTATTTCTGACTCAAATTCAAATGATAATGTGTTGGCGGACACTAAAAGGTGTAATTTTCTTCTCTGGATGCATATCAGTGGTAGCTAACTTTGCAGTAATCCATATAAATAAAGATCCAGGATATCACCTCTAACTGCTCTGTGTCTGGATGTTGAAAGGGAATAACAATACTGAATTTAACCCTCTATGGTGCGACGTTGCCATATGGCAACAAGCCCATTTTAAGCCTTCTACATAAAGACAATACATTCCCAGTTATGATGCAACGAATTAAAAGAGAGGTGGGATTCTAATTATACCAATAGCCAACCAATTACTCATGATATGGCACAAAAATTTGAATTAAATTATGAAAAATGTGTTTTTAAATAGTTTTTACTTTCAAATGAGATGCATCTCATGCATGCATTCAGGCTACCGGGGATTGTTCAGACTATAACATGACTTTTTAAATAAATGTTAATACAATTTTAAACAAAACTCTCTTGTTTTCATTACTTTCCACTATCGTACGGTGTTGCCCAACCTGGTCTCACATAAATCCGTGGAATAGCCACGGAATCGCTCAAATTTCCGTGAAACTGACACGGATTTCGCTACAATGCAAGTTAATGACAGTCATATCCCGTGGCTATTCCAACATACAAAGTGATTATGTACATTCACTGAGTGAATATTTAGAAAATAAAACATATATTTCTCGCTAGAAATGCGATCAAAATCCATTTTTATGCAGAAACTAAGTCAAAATATTGATTTTTCACTAAAAATGAGAGTCCGCCATGTTTTTTGTTCTGACCGCTGGGACCTTGAAAGTCACGTGACTTGGAACAAACCAATAGCCACGGGATATGACCGTCATTAACTTGCATTGTAGCGAAATCCGTGTCAGTTTCACGGAAATTTGAGCGATTCCGTGGCTATTCCACGGATTTTGAGTTAAGCGAAATCCCCAGCTATTTCACGGATTTCTGTGAGACCAGGTTGTGTTGCCGTATGGCAACGGAACCTAAAAACTACTAAAAAATAATAATAATAATAATATTTTTTGAAAATATCTCTTGATTATGTTTACTTGGTCTATTTTAAGACAAAAAAAAACACCCAAAACATTTTTTTACCAACTGGGATCATAATGCGTACCATAGAGGGTTAAAACGAAGAATCTCTTTAAGCTGATAAACTTTTTAAGGACTCCTCCTTTAACTGCTGAACCATTAAACATAAAAGACATTAATCTATAAATGAACTGCATGTGATAAATGTTTATAGAGTGCTGACATGTAATGACTGTACATCAGCCATCATGGAGAAACTATGCAGGGGAAAAAATGGGTGATATGATGTAGACAAACCTGAGGTGTACTGTGCAGGATTTTCACTCGCTGATGAGAACAGATCTCCATCTTTCTCAATGGAAAATCCAAATCAGGCCATATTCAGAGAGCACAGCATTTTCCAGATTGCGTTAGTGGTATTTTTTGTAAATGAAATGTTAGAAATGCCTGTTCGAGTTTATTTCCCAGTGTGTTACGACAGCTATTCTCAACCTTGGGGTCGGGACCCCAGTTGGGGTCACGAGATGATTTCTGGGGGTCGCCAAATCATTTTGGAAGTCAGCTCTGTCTGCACTGTGTTAAAGTGTTCATGTGTTAATGTGTTTTAGTCTTTTTGGTCACTTAATGTCTTTTTTTGGTCATTTTATGTGTTGTTTTTTTTTTCTTTTTTCTTTTCTTTTTTTTGTCTTTTTTGTGTCTTTTTTTGATCATTTTGTGGTCCATTTGTGACTTTTTTGGTCATTTTGTTTCTTTTTTGGTCATTTTGTGTCTTTTTTTGATCATTTTGTGGTCCATTTGTGACTTTTTAGGTCATTTTGTTTCTTTTTTGGTCATTTTGTGTCTTTTTTTGGTTATTTTGTTTCTTTTTTGGGTCATTTTGTGTCTTTTGTTGGTCATTTTGTGTCTTTTTTTGGTCATTTTGTGTCTTTTTTGGGTAATTTTGTGTCTTTTTTGACCATTTTGTGGTCAATTTGTGTCTTTTTTGGTCATTTTGTTTCCTTTTTTAGGTCATTTTGTTTCTTTTTTGGATGATCTGAACTGTGCATGTGAGATTCTGTTCAGTGAGCGGGGGTCGCGGACAACATGCATGTTAAATTGGGGGTCGCGACTCAAAAAGGTTGAGAACTACTGTGTTACGAGAGTGACAGCATCTTTCGTATAATAAATATGCTTGTATGTTTATAAACCAGGGTGTATATAATTGAATAGACAGATTTAATATTTTTTCTCTGCTAAAATCAATTATCAAAATCATGGGAAAAGTTAATTTCATCCAAATATATAATTTCAGCCATGACTTTCCATTCAAACATCCTTAATAATTTAGTCATGGTATTACCTCACAAGTTAAAGTCAAGTCCCAACTGTTAAAGAAGCCAAAATAACAGAATCCAGTCCCAAGTTGTCAAACAGAAAACTTTTCATCAGCAGCTCTTGTGAAGCTGTTTGATGGTTTTGCAGAGACACAGTGCAGCACTTCACAGTTTCACATTTTGCTCACTCCTTTTTTTTTCTTAAGTAATCACACCGCGCCACCTATCAAATACTCAAAATGCATAGGATGAAACAGTATAATTACACCACACAATACGGATCTATGAATAATTTAGGTGTGTGATAGAGCTGGTAGATTATTACTTTGGTATCATTTAGTGTGTGCTTGATGGTAGGCAAATTGAGTTGGCAGACAGGGTGCTAATAACTGGGTGAAAATTGCCTTGAATACTTTCATCTTTGCTTTGCATGTCAATGAACACACACACACATGCACACACACATGCACACACACGCACAGACACACACGGCCAATGAATGATAATAGAAAACGTATGTAAAAAATGAATGAGACAACTATGACCCTGTTTTATTCTGTGAATGCATGTCGAGGTCTATGAGTTGGAGGCTATTCCAGTGACAGCAACTATGATTAATGAATATGGACATAATAGCTCCAATGGCTGCGAATGGTGACAGAACATGAGGGTCTCTGATATAAATTACACTTTGCAAACCAGCACGTCTGTTCTTATTTACCACATAGAGCCATAAATATCAACCAAGAGCTTAACATTTCACACACTCTCTGAATCGAAGTGCCAAGAGGCTTCAGTGTAACGTATTAGATATCCTTTCACAATAAGATACTTTGTGTGAATATTGTGGAGGCCCTGGCTAGACGGATTAAAGGAGCAACGTGTCATTTCTGGTCACATTTCAAGAATGACATGATTTACTAATCGCAGTGATGACACTGTTTAAGCTTGTGTACAGTTGCAATAAACCTGCAATGTCCTTAACTCTTAATAGGGCACTCGTTGAAATACTTGCGATTTCCAAATTTCAACCCTAGAGAATATTGGAGGATATTACATACTGTCAGAATGTGTAAAAAAAAAAACATACGGACCGGGGGAGGGGGGTAATATTTTGAGAAAAAAGTTTACGAGATTAAAGTGGCAAATCTACGAGAAAAAAATGTGCAGATTTATGAGATTTAAAGTGGTGAATCTGCGAGAAAAAAGTTGATTTTTTTCTCACTTTTTTCTTGTAAATCTGCAACCTTTTTTCGCACAGATTTGCCACTCTAAGTCTCTTAAAGCTGCAACTTTTTTTCTTGCCACTTGCCACTTTAATCTAGTAAATTTGCAACTATTTTCTCGAAATCCATGTGGTTCTACAACCAAACAGAGAGACATGGGGACCCCATTTTGATATCCACTGAAGTTACCAAACATAGTTCTTCACCCGATAAAGGGTTAAAAATGTATAGTGAAACTAACCACCCTGCATTTAAGAGAGCATAGAGTGCAGAAAGCAACAGCCAGGCAGAGAGGACATGATGCAACGCAGAGCCAGGTGTGTTGTCTGTATGGAAAAATAATGCTGCATGCTAATAAGTAAGCTAAGCTAACTTTTGTACAGCTAACGGTGTAGCTGTTTTGTGGTATTACAAGACAGGATGGGCCGTGGCAAGTTAGTTAGCATGCTAATTCCAGTAAATATCTCAGTAACACAACATACAGGAACCTGGTCTCACAGGAATCCATGAAATAGCCACAGATTCGCTTAACTAAAAATCCGTGGAATAGTCACGGAATCACTCAAATTTCCGTGAAACTGACACGGATTTCGCTACAATGCAAGTTAATATTTTTTCCTATTGGTTTGTTCCAAGTCACATGACTTTCAAGCTCCCGGCGGTCAGAACAAAAAACATGGCGGACAGTTCTCTCATTTTTAGTATAAAAAAATCAATATTTTGACTTAGTTTCTGCATAAAAATGGATTTTGATCAAATTTCTAGCAAGAAATATATGTTTTATTTTCTAAATATTCACTCAGTGAATGTACATAATCACTTTGTATGTTGGAATAGCCACGGGATATGACTGTCATTAACTTGCATTGTAGCCAAATCCGTGTCAGTTTCACGGAAATTTGAGTGATTCCGTGGCTATTCCACGGATTTTGAGTTAAGCAAATCCGTGGCTATTTCACAGATTCCTGTGAGACCATGTTGCATACAGACGTCTTAGACATCAGTCAAAACTCTCACTTTCTCACATTCTATTGATAATGTGATTTCATTTTTAATTGTTTTAATCAAGAATCTGGTCATATCTTACATGTTGCTGGCCCTTTAAATTCTCCAAACTAAACTCACAGAGCTTACACTAACGTACAGCACAACAGTACATCACACAACCAGATCCATTTATCTGAAAGAGTAACACTGCTGGAATCAGCAAGCCCCCAACAGCTCCTTGCATAAGCTTCTTGCCAGGTAATAAATGCAGCTCCAGCCATTTGGCAGAACTTTGGCGACTACTGCTTAGCAACACAATTTAGCTTCAGTAAATAGTCTGAGTCACTGAAGCCTCAATGAAAAAAATTACAATCCCCCATTGCCAGAAAATTATACAAATCCCTTTAGGAATGATATTTACCATGTTCTCACCTCGTGCAGCTGAACCTTAATTCAAAGATGTTTTTAAAAAGGTTCTAATTTGAAGTATGAACTTTTAATCCCCTGCCTCAGCAGGGAGTGTGAACTAGAAAAGTCTTAACAAGAAGCCCAGTATGAACTGGAATTATCTGGGTTAGAGCGATACAAGCACAGCTTGACGCCCCAGTTTGAGGAGGGATGACTCTTCCCAGGATTAGCAGCAGTGAAAGCTAGCAGGGATTCCTGTTAGATGAGTAAATGCTGTCCAATCCTCTGCTTCACTTCATCTCCTGACTCCATCCCTCCTCTCTCTCCTTGTCTCTGTTTCAACTTCTCCTGCAAGCGTCTTCTTCCCATCTCCTGATTTGGCTCCCTGTCCCGCTCCGTGTTGGCTGCTTTTCGTTCTGCTACTCTCGCTTACCATCCCTTCTCTTCTGTGTGCACTTTTTTTCAATCCCTCCTCTTTCTTTACTCCAATTTGTCTATTCAACCGTCTTATTTGTTCAGTTTCACTCCATGTTTTTCCTTTGTCTTCTCTGAGCTTTCTGGCTTTCCTCAATCTCTCTTTTCAGTGCCAGTTGCCTATTTTCCATCCTCTCACTTCTTTATATCCTCTCATTCCTAAAGTCTTCCTCATCTCTCATCCACTGTGTCCTCTCATTGTCTTTATTTTGTCTTCTCTTTCCCACTTTCCTTCCATACCATTCCCTCATACTTTGATTCTTCCTCTCACTTCTTCTTCTCCTCATCATCTCGCCTACACTTCCATCCCCCTTTTAATTCCCTGTTTTCCTCCCTCCAGATAAGCCCAGAACTGACTCCACAGTGAGTATTCAGGCTACAGTAGCTTCACTAATACGTAGGATTTATGGATGACAACTGCTGGCTTCCACTGTCACCACAAGATAGCTACTGTACTGTACATGAGGGAGATGGGGGAAGTGTGTGTGTGTGTGTGTGTGCAGCACGTGTCATTTGATGAGGCCGTCGTCTCGTCAGTACAAGAACTACTCTGCTCACGGAGATAGCACTTAACCCAAATCCACTCTGCCTTTTTCTTTCCACCTCTCCGCTCTTTTTTTTTATCTCCTCTGCTGCTCTCATGGAACACTCCACCCTTTTATTACATCTCTTCTTCTCATCCTTGGATTTAAACTCTCTCCTCCTCTTCCCTTGTCTTCTCTTCTGCTCTTTTATCCTATCTTCTCCTCCTTTGCGCCCCTCCACTCCTGTCCTTTAGTGGCTTAACGCCTTTTTTTCTCCCTTTCATCGCTTTACCTGTGTAAGTGATGCCTTTTTTTCCCTCAACTCTTATCTCTCTGCTGCATTGTGTGTGCACAGCGTGCGTGTGAGTGTGAAATCTCTCTTAAGGACTGGCTGAATATTAAAGTCTCTTGGATGATCCGTCCCTATGTGCAGCCTGGTGAAGGAAGCCATAATATTCTGCATGCCTGCCAACCCATGGTAAAAAGAAAAATATCACCAGAAAATAATTAACCAGGCTGATTCTGCAGATGACATTCAACGAGAATAAAATATTAAATTTCACAGCCTGCTATTTCTATAAAGACTATTTCCAGGTCTAGGGCACTGCTTTGGAGTTTTCTTTCAATTTGTGATTATATAAGAATGACACAACTCACATTATTTGTTGATTTTCATCTTTTTCAAGAAAACCAGGACCCAAGTAGCCGATTCAAAACCATATACTACAACAATATCTGCTCAACCATGAGCCACTTCAGGCTCTGCACGCTATTCCACTCTGTGATTGTAGGAGGCACGTCTATGTTCCAAAACGCTCGTACCCTATTTCATGCTTTTCGGGCTGCAAATACTTCACCTTTCACTCATTATTCCTACCTACACTGTGGTAACCATACTGTGTAATTTGGCATATGCATGCATATTGGATGTAGAGTGAACTGAATATACAGAGTGGTATTATTGTACTTCATGCTGTCCATTTCTTACTGTATCAGTCTTAGCCAACACTGTAATAAATCATTCTGTAGTCATTTAATTTTACTTACTATATTTGATCAAATGTATTAAATATAAATGCGTCCTTGATTTTGAGGCAGTTGTTTAAGTAACTTTAATATAAAAATGTTTGAGATAGAATCTACTTATTTTGATCACATTAAATATAATCTTTATGTGTATGTAATTCTAAATCAAGACAATTTTGAATGAATCCAACACAATAGAATTAGTCTGTTTTTAATTGACAGGCACTTCCTGTTAAGTTATTAACTCAACTTGTAACATAGTTAGATTTAATTAATAATATTGCGTGCAATCTGTTGCCTCAATTTTATTGAGTAGCTATTGTTTATCTTTTTTTACAGTGTAGTATTAGGCCTAATATTTCCACAACATTCTCATTGTCTCATATTCCCATTAATTAAAGTTAATCTGGTTTATTTACAATCACAATAACAACGGAGCCTCCTGCACATCACACCTCCAACGATTGAATGCTCCATTTAGTGCAAAGTGGCTGATGATTATGACATGTTGGATTAGCAGCAGTTGAGGTTTGGATAATTTAGCATTTTTAAAATTCAAAACAGGTTGTTCCATCTCATCCTCTCTTTTGTTTATGAATAAATGATTTCTCATCATTGGCTTCTCTCCCTGTTCATTATAAGTGAAATTATTGGCCAACACTTCCACTCATGCTAATTCACCAAGCTGCCCCCTAAACCACACAAACACCACACAAGCACACACACACAAACACAAAATTGCAATATCTTTGTTATTGTGTTCTCGAGCACATAATCTGTTGTGATGTGTCCTGAAGCACGGTATTGACCCGGGCTGTCAGCCAATCAACAAAATCAATTACAATAATTAGCTATGCACACAGTAAACACACAATCAAACACACAACAGGACAACCCACACACACATTTCACATCTTTACAATGACTACCTGACTTCTCCAGGAAGCAGAAGTGACTATGAAAGGCTTAATTAACTTTAGGGCATGGCACAAACAAGGTCAGGGTTCAGATGTAACGGTGGCAAACTTCCACCATTCGGCATCTTTTCTCCATCTATCCTGCTTTTGTCACTGCTGCAGTGGAAACAGCTACACAAAGTGCCAGGTCACCCTCTAAGGAGTGAGCAGAGAACAAAATTTACATTTCCCTTTTCAATACTTTTCAAGGCCAAGGTAACAGCCAGAGAACAAAAACAACCCACTGTGTTTCATGCTGCTCAATTTCTGCATTAAGAGAGCAAAACAGCATCAGAGCCATCCCAACAGGGAAGTGCATCTGAAGCTTCTGATGCTGTGCAGACTGTATATTGTCCAAATCTTGTCTCCTAAAAAATGTATTCATATGCCTCATGAATAAGTCAGTTTGGAATATAGGTCTGTAAAAGTCAAAACAGAACTACTTGATTAGGTTTAGGAAAATATCATGGTTTGGTTCAAAATAAGTCAAAATAAGTATGTGCCGTGACGTGTCGTGACGTGATGTGTCTTGACCTGATGTCTCGTGTCGTGGCGTGTCGTGACGTGGTCATGACGTATCATGGTTTAGTTCAAAATAAGTCAAAATAAGTATGTGCCGTGACGTCTTGACCTGATGTGTCGTGACGTGTCATGTCGTGTCGTGTCGACGCGACGCGACGTGACGTGACGTGACGTGACGTGTCGTGTCGTGTCGTGTCGTGTCGTGACGTGACGTGTCGTGAAGTGTCGTGTCGTGACGTGACGTGTCGTGAAGTGTCGTGACGTGACGTGACGTGTCGTGACGTGTCGTGAAGTGTCGTGACGTGTCGTAACGTGTCGTGTCGTGTCTTGTCGTGTCGTGATGTGACGTGTCGTGTCGTGGCGTGTCGTGGCATGTCGTGACGTGACGTGACGTGATGTGACGTGACGTGACGTGACGTGACGTGACGTGACGTTACGTGACGTTACGTGACGTTACGTGACATGACGTGACGTGTGTGACGTGTGGTGACCTGACGTGACCTGACGAGAAGTTGACTTGTGGTTTTACATGGGACACGGACAGTATCATGATTAAAAGCTGTGTGTTTATTTGTCTCATCCATCCATTCTGCATGCTGACTTTGCCGCTCTTTATACCTTGTCTCCTGTCCTCCTTTTTTGCTCCTGTCGGAATTACTACCACCACTAGAGGTTGCTGCAAAACAATAAATGTAAATATGGGTCCTAATAAGCTTCTTCCACAGGCAACTTGCGCATACAGCTGTTTCGTTTGTTGCGGATGATCTGCATCCACATTATAACAAAGATCATTTGTGGACTTTAATGTTGCAGAGAATAGGACGTTTTTAGCCGAGGAGCTATAGATGGTAATGTCTGTCTGCCATCACTTTGGACCCATCTGAAATATTGAAAAAAAAACAATTGTATTGAAGTCAAGCGTTTTTAGCTTTGGTGGTTGGATGAAATTATGCACCAATTACGTGATACTCCTGGATTTAAATTATCTAAATTATGGCTTGTTAGGTGTGTATGAAATCATTTACTACACACCACATCTGTTGCAGAGCAAACCCCTTCCTGATACGACCCACTCTTCGGTAGTGGGAGTTCCTGATGATACCCAGACATTTGTGTTGTATATACAAACATCCTCCACGGGTCGAACAGACTAATCCTCAGACTCAAATCCCCTCTGACCAGATGTTGCAGCTTACAGGGACAGACCGGGCAAAAATTAATGGCTATCGCATTCTCCTTAATGAATGGACTGAGCGGGGCGCTCTGTCATCGTGTCTGGGAGGTCGTCCACCTTCTGCTGTGATTCACCGGGATCAAATCCCAGCATAATTTATGCTGTCACACTTCTGTCTCACCTCACGTTTCTATCTGCCTACTATGAAAAAAACATGACCTAGAGAACTTCTGATGAAAATTAAATAAAAAAAAAAACATTGGTAGAAAAGGAGAAGGTGCTCTAGTCAACTGTCTGACTAGCCCATTGATATACCTCTGCAGAACTGGATCTTGTATTTCATTTTGTTTTATTTTATTTTATTTTATTTTTTTATTTTTTGTACTCTTGGTCCCATGGGAGGGTATAAGGGGAGGGAGAAAGGGAGGGTACTAATATGGGATTATATTTTGAGTTTGTATGTTTGTATATGTATGTATGTATGCTCATTTCTGTATCACTAAAAATGCCTAAAATAAAGTTATAAAAAAAAAAAAAGAAAAGGACAAGGTGGTGGGAGAGATGAGAAAAATAACTGAAGAGAAACAGATCAAGAAGAAAAGAGGGAGAGAACACAGGAGGAGTAAAAAAGGGGGGAGCAAAGATTAAGAACTAAATGTGGTGAAGAAAACAGAAAACTTCATGACATATTTCATTTCAAAGCAATCACTATTTAGTGAGAACTTCCACTGGTAATTAAACACAAAACAGCCACACACACACAGATCCATTCAAATTTGCGTTGTACTGTATGTGGACTATTGATTTTTATACTTCAGAGAGAGAAAAAATATTTTAAAGCAGATTTCTGTGTGTAGTGCTCCTTGAAACAAGACCTGCATCTTCCCTGCTCCTCTAACTCCACATCCTGGAAGGAATGTGAGCTACACACACACACACACACACACACACACACACACACACACAAAGCAGGGTCAGCTAAATGTTTAAGTGTCCCTTGGGGTCATTTTCATATGATCTCTATCCAGATAACTATAGTAGGTCTGACCTTGTGCACTTCATAGGCTGCCAATTGCAGACACACATGAACTCACACATGTTGCGCATGCATACACACACACACACACACACACACACACACACACACACACACACACGCTTGGCGCACACACACACAAGAACCACAGTCATAAGGATCAGAGTGCTCTCGGACTAGCCTTCTGGAATAAGCTAAATTTTCTCAGTCAAGGCATCATACAGCTGTAGTTAAAATAATTATTACTAAATCACCTCCTGGTCTGGATCACATGATCAAAGAGGATTACTGGACAGTTTGGCTTCAGCTGCAAAGCTAATAAAGTTAATGTAATAGCAGATCTTAGAGAGGAGCAGCAGGAAGAGTATGTGAGAACATCTCATTCAGAAAAACGCAGATCTGTTACATTTTAACACTATTATGCTAATAATGCCACATAATGACATATTAGCATGCAGCATGTTCAACTGTAACAAAAATGTGTGTTTCTTGTTAGGTGCGCATCCATATTTTTAACATCCATGACGAAAAACATTGCAAAAACAGCCCACTTTCTGATGAGGCTCAGTGTGATTAAATCAGGATTGCTGAGGTGAGGTTGATTGCAAAGCACACTGGAGCATTATATATATTGCGCAGCACATTGCGCAGCAAATCATCACAGCTTGAAGTGCAGCGTTACAACGCGTTTATTAAAGCCCCTCTGAAGCGCGGCAGCGTCGACAGCGGGGTTTCAGGCGTTGTCATGCTGTCAGGGTGAAATGGCATGATGATATGGAGGTGATATGATCATGAGCGTGATGTAATCTGATTGGACGGAGCCTGCACATCAAACAGAGAGACGGCAGAGGGAGGAAAGATGTTGAAACAGGAGGAGGAGAAGACACAGACAGGTCAGGTGAGGGGAGGGAGATATGGAGATAAAAAGAAGGGCAGAGAGGTGAGGGGAGGCTGGAGGGGAGAAAAGAGAAAAGAGTGATGACTGGAACAGATGGGAAGAATTTAGAAGTAAACTGAGGTGGGATTGTTGAGACTGATACTGATTTTTAAAAGGAAATATTCACTGATTACCAATATGGTGGCCGACAGTGCTAGGATTAAGCTAGGATAAAAGTTGCCCTTTTCTATGTGAATTTTGTACCAATTTTGCACTTTTATTGCTAAGCAAAAGTGTTTAGAAGGCTGCTTTTTAACAATTAACTTAAAAAATATTAAACATTATTATACAGTATATGAATGACATTGTTCCAATTTTATAGAAAAATCTAAAAACTCTAGAAACACTGAAACAATCAAGAATAAATTTAAAAAAAAATAAAAAAATCTCTACTGTATGTTCAGTATCAGTCAGTTGCTTACCATTTAAATAAAGAAGAAAATTTTAAACAAAAGGCTAAATAAATATCTGTGAATGTTCTGTATCAGTCAACTGCAGACCATTAAAATAACGAATAAATACAAATGTAATAATTAGCTATATGACACTATTTCTTGATCACAACATGCATCATTTTCTACATTATATGCTCTGTAAAAAAGGTTTCACATCAGAAAACATCGATATTTATTTGATATACCAATATTGGCCTATAAAATCTGCAAACCAATAAATCTGTCTGGCTCTATTAAAATCAAAGAAAAGTTGGATGGGGTGGAAAGGTGGAATGGGAACTTGCCTTGAAGGCAAAAGAAGAGAGGAGGAGTGTCTGGATGTGGGATAGGAGGGTGAAAAGTAGAGAGAAAAGAGTGGAGAAGAGGACTTACCTTGTCCCTGTGCCTTAGTGGGGGAATGGGAAACCAGGGCCAGTAACACCAGCGGAGCCCACAAGCACCATTTAATCTGCCCCGTTGACAACATCCTCACAACCAGCAGTCTAGACCTGCATGGAGAGAAAGACGATTATGTTGAGAAAAAGAGGAAAATGCAAAAGACGAAAGACAGAGAGAAAGGGGGAATTCTGAAGCACTATGAATGGCATTCAGCTGCAGAGAGGCTCTGTTCTCAAGAAGACCCACCTTGCCCACACGGCCCCAAAGCTCTGATCTGGAATCAGTTAACTCCTGTCCAATATCCACTTTGATACAATTACAGAGCAGTAGTTTGACAGTCTAGACTGACCGCAGAGCAGTGGTCGAGCCTCCCGCCCACATAGAGCCGGCCGAGGGGGAAACAGTGGAGGACTTTGTTTGAGGGAAGAGAGAAGGAGAAGTGAACAAAAGAACTGACAGAAAAAAAAAGATGGAGGACAGACAGTGTGATAGACAGTCAGGGAGAGAGCAGCTTGATTGACAGTCCAGTGAGGGAACATTTCATGAGAGCTATTGTCCGACGGCAAGAGCAAACACAACAGCTCCTCTCCTCTTCTCCTTATCTCATCTCCTCACTTTTTGTTCTCTGCACCCTCTCTCTTCCTCTCCTCCTTCACCACCTTCTTCACCTCCTCTCCAGTCTGCCACTCATTATTACACACCGGGGGATGGATGCAAACAGACAGATTTATCTTTTCTCTTCTCGGGAAACACACACTCACTGACAGTTGAATGAATAAAACAGCACATGCAACAAAAGTTGTTTCAAGGTTTGAATCATTCCGTGGTGTGGAGGTAACCCGGTGGTATTGGAAGAGCGGCCAGCTCCTGCAACTCTGACAGTGTCAGAAGGCCAGAAATATGACAATGCATAGTGATAAGCATAGAATACTTCAGGAAATAGGATTGGGGATTTTTTTTTTTTTTTCATAAATCAGCCTGAGGGCATGAAGAGGGAAATGAGAAAGATTAAACAAATGATTCTCTCTAAAACACACACAAATGAGAGTTAATCTCCCTAAATAGAGATTAGACAGTCTCAGAGTGAGGTTCAATTAAAATTTCTCTCTCTTTACTCATGAGATGAAACATAAACCCAAATCGCAGCCAAATGTAAATCACATTAAGCCAGAAAGTTTCACTGTCTCCAGTTTGCGTAATTTCCAGTCCAAAGGGCAACTTTATAACGGGATAATTAAAACCAGGGCAAAGGCGCCGCCCTCATTAAAATTAGGCAGTCTACATGCTTAATGTGTATGCTTTTTAAAGGCTATTTATGGATGCAGTTTGCAGACATACTCACATGTAATTAATCGCAGTTCAAGACGGTGGACGACTCTTGCACGCACTTGTTTTATTCTGGGAAAATAAAATAAAATAAATAATCTCACCTGCCTGTGAGAGTGCACAAGTTTGATTCGCTGACCGTATCTCGCCTCCGGTGATAATTTCAAAGTGTTGCTGTCTGCTTTAAATTAAGTTTCGCCGCCAGATTTGGGTCAAACTATCAGACTTATTCAAATTGAGTCGTTGCGTTCAAACAATCCAGCGACGCACACCTGAGACTCACTCACACACACACACGCGCAAAATGAATGAAATCGTCTTTACCTCTCCAGTCATCAATTCAAAGCGTCCTTTTATCCCCAGAGGAAATCCTCTGAATACCAAAGACAGACGGGTTCCCTTTTTCTTCTCTGACTCTTTCTCTCCCCCTCTCTTTCTTTCTCTCACTCCTTCTCTCCGGATACAATTCGGTCAGTCCGGAGTGGGTGTTTCTTCTCTCCTCGTTATTCAGCCATCCCTCCCTCCAGCTATTCCTCCCTGTCCCAACCCTTTCCTTCGCCCCGGTTCATCTCAGAGAGAGAGAGAGAGAGAGGGAGAGAGAGAGAGAGAGAGAGAGAGAGAGAGAGAGAGAGAGAGAGAGAGAGAGAGAGAGAGAGACCCAGTGCCGCTGCGCAAAAACCTCCGCTGCCAACCTGCAGGCTTCAATCCGGCTCCAGCCCCTCGGGGCCCTTTAATGTGCGCCTCCGCGATCACGACGGGACATGTCGTGGGCACATATCCGGAATCTGCGGCTTTAAAGGAGCCACATGGTCAAAGCTGGAGCTCGTTTTTTGTTTGTGTTTGACTTGTAGAAGAAAAGTCCGGCTGGAAATGTCTCAGTGCGCTCGGAGCAGGTGCGTAGCCATGCCGCGCTGCACGCGCAGACGTTAAAGGCACAAACACAGGTTTCCACCTCAGCTGAAAGTTAGATTCACCAAAAAGACTATCTCAATAAAGCTGGCAAGCCACGTGGAATATTTAAAGCCACAGCTTTTTTTTATTCGAAATAGAACCGTTTTTGAAGGGACTTCTATTCATGTTTGTCAATAATACAATATAGTTGAAGCAACTAAATTAAATTGTTTCATTTGGTAACACCTAAATGAATTAAGTTCTTTCAAATTAATTAAATAAGTTAGATTAACACAATTGATTGTGATGACCTTAATTAATTTAGGTGTTACCAAATGAAACAATTCAATTAAGTTGGTTCAACTATTTTCTTTTTTCAGTGTAGTTTGTCAATAGAATCAGAAGAATAGAAGGCCACCAATCACAAAAAATTATCTTTTCAGCAACATGTGATATAAGGCCTAAATATTGTTGCATTCACAGAACATTTAGGACCCAAACCAAGGTTTTATGGCTGCAATGATCCATTAAGCTGTCCAATATGTTCTATGTGTGTTATATGTTATATAGCCTACAAGGAAATCATTTTTTAGACAATTTCAAAGTTTGACGTTTCAGGAAATCTTATTCACATTATTTTTGAGCGTTAAATTAAAATGTTCAAATCACACTGTGTCCGTCCATTGGAGTCAGAGCCAGGGGGCAAGTAGTTCAGCTTAGCATGAAGATTGAAAACAGCAGGAAACAGCTTGCTCAACTTTGTTGCCTACTAGCACCTTTGAACCTCACAAATTAAAATGTTGTGTTTGATGGTTCAATCTAATGAGAAACCTATAGGTGTAAAAGTGACATGTTCCTATTCTATGATGGGTTGTGTGAGCCAGTGGAATAAGGTTTGGTTGAGATTTAGGGAGGGGGAAATAAAACCAACATGCTGGGTGCTGTAAAACCCAGAGAGAGTGTTAACAGATACGTTTAGATCCAACCTGGTCTCACAGAAATCTGTGAAATAGCCACGGATTTCGCTTAACTCAAAATCTGTGGAATAGCCACGGAATCGCTCAAATTTCCGTGAAACTGACACGGATTTCGCTACAATGCAAGTTATAGACAGTCATATCCTGTGGCTATTGGTTTGTTCCAAGTCACGTGACTTTCAAGGTCCCAGCAGTCAGAACAAAAAACATGGCGGACAGTTCTCTCATTTTTAGTGAAAAATCAATATTTTGTTTCTGCATAAAAATGGATTTTGATCACATTTCTAGCAAGAAATATATGTTTTATTTTCTAAATATTCACTCAGCGAATGTACATAATCACTTTGTGGTGAAGATCTCGCCAGAAAAATATGACTGTCATTAACTTGCATTGTAGCGAAACCCGTGTCAGTTTCACGGAAATTTGAGCGATTCCGTGGCTATTCCACGGATTTTGAGTTAAGTGAAATCCGTGACTATTTCACGGATTTCTGTGAGACCAGGTTGTTCAGATCACCAGTGCATGAGCATCTTTCAGCACTCTTCCAACACTGCCTGGCTATAGCTTCATATCTAACGAACAAATATAAGAGTGGTATCAATCTGCTCAAACACTCGACAAGAAAGCAAATAAGCGTATTTCCCCAAATGCCAAACTATTGTTAACCTTTAATCCTGGTTAAAATGAGCAGGAATCGGGATCAGAAAGCTGCATCGCTCTCTTCTATAGGGCTGAGAAAAAAAATAGACTTTAATGCACTTTGTAATCCTGTTTATACTCAGCTCCTCGTCTGGTAAAGAGACTTTGTGACTTGCCCTGAGGGGGGAAGAATGGGAGTCATGGGAAACAGAAGCTGGTGAAATGTGCCAGTGGCTGGCTGAGTTGAAACACTCAATAGCTACACTCCAGGTGTGTCCCTGGGGCACTACACACACACACACACACACACACACTCACGCACACGCACGCACACACACACACGCGCACACACACGCACGCACACCTTAGCCAAACAACTGTCCAGATGCCATGAACACTGTAATCAAGTGGATAAGGATTCACTGTCCTCCTCCCTCCTTCCTCCTCTTTCTTCCTTCAGCCTCTTCCTCCCTTCCTGTCCGTCTGTCGCCCTCTTTCTCGTTCATCTGTTGCCCGTTTGCAGCAGACCACACACCAAACAAAAACAGTCTAAAGCCTTACCAGCTGTGTTTTATTTAAAAGCAAACATCACAGCTTCAGTTTACCTGGTCAAATCAGGTGAAATAGTCTTAATATTTTTACACTACGTCTACTAAAAAAAAGACAACATTGAACCCATTCAATTTCATCTGTAACGCTTTATAATAAGGTCCTTAATAACCGTTAATTAACAAGTAATAAGGCATTGTTCTCGCTTTAGATCCGGTAGTTGCAAAAAGCATAGTTAACTTATAGTTAACTTATAATAGATGAGCAATAAAGTATATTTTTATATCAATAAGCAAACAAAATACGATTAATAAAGGCATGGCAAAGACATAATGGGTGGGTCATGGGTGTTTGTAATGCCATTATTAACACTTATATAAGCTTATAAACACAATAATGTTAATAAGCGTCTTGTAAGGGCCTTAATGGTTATTACAAGCAGTAGTTCTCAACCTTTTTGAGTCGCGACCCCCAATTTAACATGCATGTTGTCCGCGACCCCCGCTCACTGAACACAATCTCACAGATCATCCAAAAAAGAAATAAAATGACCAAAAAAGACACAAAATGACCAAAAAAAGACACAAAATGACAAAAAAAAGACACAAAATTACCAAAAATGATTAAAAAAAAGACACAAAATGACCAAAAAGGCACAAATTGACCACAAAATGATTTAAAAAAAAGACACAAAATGACCAAAAAAGGCACAAAATTACCAAAAATGATTTAAAAAAAAGACACAAAAAAGACACAAAATTACCAAAAAGACACAAAATGACCAAAAAAACCACACAAAATGACCAAAAAAGGCACAAATTGACTACAAAATGATAAAAAAAGACACAAAATGACCAAAAAAGACACAAAATGACCAAAAAAGGCACAAAATTACCAAAAATGATTAAAAAAATACACAAAAAAGACACAAAATGACCAAAAAGACACAAAATGACCAAAAAAAGACACAAAATGACCAAAAAAGGCACAAATTGACCACAAAATGATTTTAAAAAAAGACAAAATGACCAAAAAAAGACAAAATGGCCAAAAAAGGCACAAAATTACCAAAAATGATGAAAGAAAAAAGACACAAAAAAGACACAAATTGACCACAAAATGATAAAAAAAAAAAAAAAAAAAAAAGACACAAAATGACCAAAAAAGACAAGACTAAAACACATTAACACATGAACACTTTAACACAGTGGAGACAGAGCTGACCCCCAGAAATCATCTTGCGACCCCAATTGGGGTCCCAACCCCAAGGTTGAGAATAGCTGATTACAAGGACCTTAATATAAAGCGTTACCATTTCATCTAGTTGTGCTTTCTGACAAACCAGTAAAGATAGAACATGCTTGGCTGCACCTGCAATATTTATGAAAAATAATGTGAAGTAATTTTTGGTTTGACTTTGTACTCTGAGTGGCTGCAGGTGGTCCCAGGTGGTTTCTGTTTGACAGCTCGTCTCTAAGGACATGCAGGTTAACAGACCTGAGACCTGCCCGATGAATGAACCATGCTGCTGTGTCCCTTTTTTTCCTTCTCTCTGTGCTCCCACCTTTACCCATCCCTTTATCATTTAATTTCTTCCCTATTTTTCTTCTTGTTCTCTCCTTCTCCTTCTGTCTACCTTTCCGGCATCGCTGTCCATTGCCACTGTGGCTCCGATGAATAAATGCATCAGTCACATGGTAGAGTTGATCCACAAGTCATTTAGCTCAGCGCCATATGGTCCGACTGTGAAGCCTCATAAAGTTTTTAAAGTCATTGCACTGCAACAAATATCTGTTTACTGCCGGTGTGTCTCCTTCCTAGTGGTCATAGAGTTTTTAGCATTACAGTCACATACAAGAACTATTTGATACTTAAAAATAAGAAAGAAAAAAAGAAACTCTGCCAGCAGAGACATCCTGATTCCTGTCATAGACGTCATGTAACAGTAAAATACTGGCAGCAGGGTTGCCAGCATTCTACTGTTAGTTTTACAATTCCCTTACTGTTATTTACTTTACAGTATGTTACTTTGATAAAACCACATACTGAATTACAGTACAATCCTTTACATCCTTGATTTGACAGTAAAATACTGATACTGCAAACATCATCTAACAAATAAAACATATCAACTTAATTGATGATTGATTAAGTGATTTGCTCAAGAAATGTAGGATTAAAATGGATGTTCCAAGAAAGTAAAGACCAGAGTTGGTTGAATGTCTCCTCTAGAAATACAGCAGCATGTATTTTATCAGCCTCACCGCTGTTGATTCTACCATAACTCCCAGAATGCAATGCTATTTATGGTATATTACAGTATTTTATGGGAAACGGAAAAACTACCTACAAATATTGCCCAGAATGCATTGTTTTCTACAGTATAATACCTTTTTAATGGAAAATAGTATGTTATTGTCACAATTTGGCTGTTTTCTTACAGAAATTTGTTACAGTGTATTAGAAAAAATTGTGCAATTAAGATCAGCTGTCTCACTGCTGGTGCATCCAGGTGATCTGACAGATCTCACATTTATAAAACCTGGATGTTACAGCATCAGGGGACTTTGTAGCAAGACATATGGTAAAGATAAAAACTTTGACAGCCAATTATACTCAGTCCGAGACCGTTTTTTTTAAACCGAAGGAAGTGTTGCACACGCAAAAAAAGGTTTCTTTTTTTGAATTGGACTGGATTTTTTAATAAATGTTTTCCTCCAAGATGCAACTTTGTACAGTAACTAAGTCAGGAACCTTTGAATTGATGATTCAGGTACCAGCTGTTTCTTGATAAGCAGTCTTGTAATAAGCAGTCATTCCTTTGATGTTTGCGCTGGACGGTCATCTTATAATAGAAAAAAATGATCAAACTCCACTACGCCCTTCTGTATTTCCTCTACCTTCCTTTAATTATTAGAAAAAAGCCACCATTGTTGGCTTCAACAAACATAGAAAGCATCATTTCCTGTTAGCAGAGGATTTCTCCCAGGAAACAGGAACCCCTCATCTGTGTTTATACAAGCACGTGCTTAAGCCTGAACTGGGTGAAAGACGAATGTTTATTGTAACGTATCAATCAGCAAGAGAGAGAGAGAAAGAGAGAGAGAGAGAGAGAGAGAGAGAGAGAGAGAGAGAGAGAGAGGGCAGAAAATTCTCTTCTGAAATATTATTAATAAAAAAGATGTATTTTCAAAATCTTCACAAAAATAAAGCATTGCAAGCTCCTGCAATTCAGAAGTGGCAGCATTCAATAATGTGGCATCCTTAAAAAAAAAAAGTGTCGAGTCAGATGTTTACACACACACATACACATATGCAGAGAGAGGGAGGGAGAGAAACACAAACACACACACACACACACACACACACACACACACACACACACACACACACACACTCTTGTACTTCTATCTTTGTGAGGACCCTCATTGGAACAGTGAATTCCCTTGCAGGTTCTAATAGTTTTGGATTTTTCATTAGTTTTAGTTTTAATTTTGTTGTGAATTTTTGTTTTAAATTCAGTTAGTTTTAATTCGTTTTTAGAGTGACTTTTCTGGTTTTAGTTTAGTATTTATTTATTTTTTAAATGCTTTAGTTTTAGTTTAGTTTTTATTAGTTTTAGTTTTTTGTAATGGGGTATTTGTTGGCTGGGAGATTAAAAGAAGTCACAGTAAATTTTGCCTTATTTTTATTTTTATTTATTTTTATTATCCATCTTCATTATGTATGAAAAAAGTTGACAAAGACAAAAACGAAGGACATTTTCACTATAATTTTAGTTAGTCTTGTAACCACACAACACAGTTTCAGTTAATTATAATTATCATGTAACCTTTAACCCTTAAAACAAAGTCTGAAATCTCAAAAAAGCCTTTAAAGAAGTGAGGACCGGCCGAAATGTCCTCACTTTGGAAAAATGTCCTCACTCTGTTGGTTAAAAACGTGTTCTGGTCCTCACTATGTAGGAAGTACAAGAACACACATACACACACACACACACACACACGCACACAGAAAAAAGTCTGTCTGCATCACACTCAGTATTGGATTTAAACAAAGACCTCTGACTCGTTTTGCTCTCTTTCCCACATAAACACACACACACACACACACACACACACGAAGCCCCCTGCCCTACATTTTTAAGACACTGAGATAACCCGAGGCGTGGGGCTTAACCGTGTCACCGTGTCATTCACACACACAATGAGCTGCATTTAAACCAGCAGAAGAAACATGGTTTGTTTGCATTATACGCTCAAGCAAAAGTGCTGGACAACCTTCAAGCAGAGTTGACACATACAAGGTGTGTATGCACATACATACACACACACACAAACACACACACTTTGCTCTTGTGCAGCGTGTTAATAACAAGCAGCAGGTTAATATAAGGGCAGCAGCAGAGTGAGGTGACCGCAGCCTACTGATTAGCCCAACTAGTCTCAGTTATTAGCCAGCTTGTCATCTGGTGCTGGCCCTGCTGTTCCCAAAGGTCCGCGAACCGGACAGCTCCTAAGGTCATGATGCATTATGCAAGTTGTCATGGAGGGATGCAGGGTTGGAGGTGATTTATTTAAAACAGTACTGTTATTTGTTTTATTTTTGGTAATAAGTACTTAAACAGGCAACTGTTAAAGTACTTATTACCAAAGGTATCTGTAACAGCCACGGTGCGTTCACTGGAGCCAACTAAGTTGCACACAGAGTTTTTTAATTTGTCATTTTCAGCCGTGCTGGCATTGTGGCTCCAGGGATGGCAACGTGAGTCTGTGGGTTGGCTGGTTCAGCACTTTGGTCCAGACTGAAGTATTTCAACTTCTATTACATGGATTGCCATAAAATTTGTACAGACTTTCACAGTACCATCAGGAAGGATTGTAATAACTTTGATGATGCTTTAACGTTTCATGTAGCGCCATCATCAGATCAAAATTTCAATACGTCCAGTAATTGGGTTTATGACTTAATACCTGCCCAACTAATGACATTTCCTCCACTTTCCTTTAGCAAATGTTTGCTTGCTTAAAAAAAGAGACCCTGCTGAACAGCTGCATGTTAGCATTGTCATTGTAACCATGTTAGCATGCTGATGTTTGCATTCAGCTCAAATCACAACTTTTTTCGACCATTACAGAGCCATTAGTAATAATCTTTATTTCCATGTCCAGTCTTGAAGACGTCCATAAATCTACACTCAGCAAGCAATACAAGTGACAGTAAAGCCAGTAATGAAGATATGCAGAAAAAAAAATGAATATTATTTGGGGTGTCTTGTTAAAATGCTTAGAAACTGTGAATTAGACTATTTTCACATATCTGGCCCTGAAAAATAGTGTTTTTTAAGCACCAAGTGGCAACCTCCTGGTCTGAAAAGTGAAGCCAATGTGCAAGTGCATTAAACCGGTATTATTTCTAATCACCAGCAGGGGGTGACTCCACTGGCTGAAGAAAGAAGTCAGATTTTTATAAAAGTCTATGAGTCTATGAGTCTATGAAGCATTATCATAATGAGTTCATGGTCTAGATCACAAAATGACCAGAAAAGAAACAAAATGACCAAAAAAAGAAACAAAATAACCAAAAAAAACCCCACAAAATGACAAAAAAAAGACACAAAATGACCAAAAAAGACACAAAATGATCAAAAAAAGACACAAAATGACCAAAAAAAGACATTAAGTGACCAAAAACACATTAACACATGAACACTTTAACACAGTGGAGACAGAGCTGACTTCCAAAATGATTTGGCGACCCCTAGAAACCATCTCGCGACCCCAATTGGGGTCCCGACCCCAAGGTTGAGAATAGCTGCTCTAAGGAGCCGGATGTCCCCTTTTGTAATTTCCTAACCAAGTTAGCTAACTAGTTCTAGTAAAAGCTGATAACTTAGCTCCACCCACTGAAAAACCAAGATTGCCATGTCAAAAGTGGCAATCAAGGCTTCAGAACAATAGTCCAGAAACCAATGGGTGAGGTCACAGTGGCTATGTCATGTTCAATGCCCATACAATATCAATGTATGTGAGATTTTAAGTCTAGTTGGTAAAAAAGACGTTCTGAAAAGAAAACGACAGTTGAACAAAAGGTGACTTCCAGCCAGAGGGGCTAGCCAAACTCACAGAGCTGGCAGCCACAGTCCAAGAAGCATTTGGCAGGTGGCTAACATTTCTGCTTGCTGTGACTTGTCCTGAGCTCCTCGCCTGCAGGGAGGGAAGTGAAGGACAGGAGACAATTCACTTGACAACACTGTAATCATGCCTCGGAGGCATTCAGTCCATCAGTCTGAATAGGCCCTGAAACATTCCTCTTCCTCAGTTTCTTGAGTCTTTTCTTTTATTTTCTTTCCTACTCTTCTCTTCTCTCCTCCTCTCTGGGAAATATTCACAAAGCTTCATATTTCCCACATGTGATAACACTGATAACCCTTATTTAATCAAAGCCATAGCCACACTTATTGGCACTCTGTGTCAAAAAGCTAATTAAACTTTGAGGAATATTGTGTTCCAGTGAATCTTATTTCATTTTTCTGGTATCACATTATTTCCGCTTCCCATAATATAATATAACGTATGACATAATAAAAAAAAGGATATGAAAATATAATAATAGCCGGAAACCATATACCTCAATATCACCCAGCATTAAGATAAATATGGTGTACTTTGAGAGACATTACGACAAAGAATAGCAACACAGGAGATAAAAAAAACTACAATTTCATTAGGATTTTTTGTGGCCTTTCATCAAACATTATAGCAGGATTGAGAGCCTGTATGCTTGATAACTTTCTTATTTTACAAAAACCAGTGGCGGTTCTAGACCAGTTTTACTGTGGGGGCCAAGGAGGGGCCAGTGTTTAATCAGAGGGGCACATGGCAAAGATGATATTTAAGCATTCAAAATCTTTGAATGTCTTGAAAAAGACACAAAATGACCAAAAAAGACACAAAATGAGAAGAAAGAATAAC